>NC_139976.1:10169223-10181723 GCF_963993115.1 Abramis brama | reverse complement strand
CGTTTCTCAGATACTCCTCTGATGTTTGTCTGGCTCTGATTCCTGGCTCTTGCACAGCTGTAGATAGCAGAGAGTTTGAGTCTTGTAAATCCATCATTACTTTTGAGATTTGTGGATCATCATGTGGTTTATATCAGTTGTTCTGATGTCAGTAGGAGACAAGGAGACTGTTAAGACGACTAAGTGAAATTTTTTTTTGTAAAATTCCTTAATTACATCATACTTTCTCCTATGAAATATTTGAAATGTTACATACCAGAAAAGTACTGTATAATCTTGGCAACGTATAAACAAAACAAGCTAATTTTAATTTTCTGATGTAGTGCAACAAAATCCTTGCTTTCATGCTGGTCTTTGCTGACCTACTTGATATAGACATACTTTTTAAATAAATTAATGCTTTTATTCAGCAAAGATTTAAATTGATCAAAAGTGACAGTAGTAGAGACATGTTACAGCAGATTTCTATTTCAAATGAGCCTTCTATTCGGTTTCCACAAAATTCCCCGCCAGCATTTAAAAAAAAAAAGTTCCCAGCCATGGCCAGCATTCTGGATCATTCTCTCAAAAAACAGCTTTGCCATCACAGAATATATACATTATTTATTTTTTTAAATATATTAACACAGTAAACAATATAATAATTCCACAATATTACTGTTTTTACTGTATTTTTTATCAAATAATTGCAAAATTGGTGATTATAAGAGACTTCTTTTAAAAACATAAAATATCATGGTTGCACTTTATTTTACAGTATTGCACTTATGTCTGTAGTGTATGTACCTAAGAAAGTACTGGGTAATATAAGGTAACTACATGGGTTAAGGTTAGGTTTAGGTGTAGGTTCAGGGTTAGTACCTAGTTATTACCCAGTTATTGTAAATATTATAATAAGTACAGTATTTACTTATGTAAGTATGTAAACTAAGCTAAGCTAAGTAAACTAAACTAAGTATGTAAACTAAGTATGTTTACTTATCTTGAGTATGTAAAATAAAGTGCTACAAAAATAATATATATATCATAAACTTTTGAACAGTAGTGTACGTAGTACTTGCTTCTTTATAAATTTTGTAAGGTTACATACCAAAAAAACTAATTTAGTGCAACAAACTCTTGCTGTTTTCAAACTTGTTTTATTCTTTACTGACTGATGCTGGCTATGTTTTGGATTTAAAGTTTCTGAAACCTGCTTGATTTATAATACAATATTTATAGATTCCAATAATAATGGAACCAGTGAAGTGATCATTAAATTTTAAAATGTCTCAGCTCTGAAATATTTCGTTGGTTAGAATGTGGTTCAGTCTCTTTAAAATTGATCTCTTAACCATCACAAACAACTTGAAATTTCTAGGAATTTCAAATCTTTGTTCAGGTTAGTCTGACTATGTTCTGTTGAAATTAATTATTTCATTTGCATTACATCAGGTTCCCATGGCAACTGACCAAAGTTGTTTGTGATGGTATAGCAACCATGGTATGGAGACCTGAATTGAGGATCTATTATTTTGTAACATTTTTCAGTTGCTAATCTCTTAATTGACCACACTTACAGATGTAACGAAACTTTCCTACTGAACTCAGAGCCTGTTCTAATACCCACACTTGCGGTGTTTGGAGTGGACTTGACCACTTGTCTACTTACATGACGCATTTCCTGTGTTTGGCCCAAGTGTTCAAGTTGGCGTGAAAGACCACAAGTGTGTGTAGAACTTTTGATTACCTGATGGATCACACATGCATACAAAATAATTATTTTATAAAATACATGCACTCATCTACACTTAATGTTTTACTACAAATTTATATGTAATATTCATTTATTTTATTAATTTTAATCATTATTTTTAACTAATGCTGTAGTTTTCTTTGGCATCTTGTGTACATAAGTTCCTGAACATGATGAATGATGGGACACACTTAGCTTCATATACCGCTTTGAAGCTGTGTTAGAGATAGAGTGTGGATATAAGCTTTGACATTTATCAGACCTGGGATAGCCTTGGACATCCTGTGGCATGCACACACTTTCAAGTGGCCACACGTGTGGATATTGGGACAGGCCCATAGTCAGATTGTGAACTGAACAAAGCTCAGGGTCCATCTTGGGGTTTGTTATTGGTACTGCACTTTGTGAGAGAGTGCATTAAAAATGAAAAAAAAAAAAAAGATTTCTGTCATCATTTACTCACCCTCATGTTGTTCCAAACTTTCTTCTGTGGCAAAGGCAAAGATATTTGGAAGAATATTGGTACCTTATCAGTTTAGGTTCCAATTGACAAAAAAAAAATGGAATGGAAGTCAATAGGAACCAAGATGGTTTGTTCAAAATATCTTCTTTTGTGTTCAGCAGAAAAAAATGAAATGCACACAGGTTTGGAACGGTGAATTATTCCTTTAACTGTGTTTTAATGTAATGTTTATATTAATGTCTCATATTTCCTTTGTTGCAGGTAAATGGAAAAGCAACCCTGGAGGAAAAGCCTAAAGTAGCTATGAGTCTGTCGACCTCGAGCACCTCCTCCAACACCTCCACTTCTGCAGCTCCAGCCAGCACCTCAGCACCAGAGGTTTGTGTCCACACACACACATTCTTGAGTATATGGAGACCGCAAGGTCTAGAATGTAGATTTTTCACAATGATACGTTTGCAGGAGAAACCAAAAGAGAAGGCTTCAAGTGATGGTGCAGGACTAACTCTGAACATGTCGCTGCAACAGGCCAAGGAACTAGCTCACAAGAAACGCTCCAACAAGAGAGCCCCGCAGATGGAATGGAGCAAAAGAAACGAGCTCTTCAGCAATCTCTGAGCCTCCTTTGTGCCTCCCCTCTTATCCGTTTTTTTAAATGTTTTTCTTACTTCATCTACCCCTCTATAATTGTCCATCCCATCATGCCTCTCTGCTCCTTTTCTCGGTCTTTCAATACACTTGCACACAATTAGAAACCCTTTCACATGTATGTTTTTAAACCAGTGTTATTTCGCCTGTGTGATTTCTGAATCTGTTGATTTTTAATGTCTGATAAACTTTTGTCGACTTGATTTACCTCTATATCACTGATGTAAGACAAAATATACGATTTAACATTACTGTATAATGTACAGTCTAGAATATAATTTTTTTTAAAGAAGAAAGCTTAAATGATATCTGAAACCTATTGGTATATTTTCTTGCTTTGATGCAGTATTGATGGCCCTTCAAGAGCGCTGTATAGTTGCAAAAGATGAGTTTCTTTAGGACTAGTCTTAACAGAGATGGGAAGTAACTTTTAGAGCAGCAGCAGTCCATCAAGTTTTCATTTTGGGGTTATGATCAATTCATAATGAAGTGTAGAAACTACAGCCTTTTAATTTTGTAAATGTGAGCTGTTTTTGGTATGGGACCCATTAACCACTGAAATGATACTGTTTGACTGAATGATTAACATGTTAGTTGATAATGTTGGCTGATAAACCTTCTCATTAAAGGTTTTATTTAAAGTGCTTGTTTAGTGGATGTACTATGCTTTTTAAACAGTACATGGTAATGAGTAATGGATGTTTTAAGCACAAAATCTGTGGTGTAATTTTACTTGTAAATCTTCCACTGTATTGTATTTCCTCTGCAAATGCTCGCTTCACTCCATATGACTTTTACATTTTAATTCAAATATTGAAATGTACCTGCTTTAAATAACTGTTAAAGAACAATGTAAGTCTCTTTGTTCTACACCAAAAACAAGATTTTATAATGAACATTATTAAAAATGTCCGGTCTGTTATGACTGTATTTATATAAAAAAATTAATAAATAAAAATCACTCATTACTCGACTGAATAACTTTAGTAGCTTTAATAAGGATAAATGTATATTTAATTCATACAGTGAAG
The DNA here is from genome assembly GCF_963993115.1 of Abramis brama. NCBI lineage: Eukaryota > Metazoa > Chordata > Actinopteri > Cypriniformes > Leuciscidae > Abramis > Abramis brama. Next base: position 10,177,846 of record NC_139976.1, on the reverse strand, counting down.
ACTATGCAGTGTTTTAATTTTACATTTGATTATTCAATTTCTGTAGTAGTTCTTACTTGAATTCTACTCTTAAATAGTCTGTACCTGAAAAAAATTAAAGTTTTAATAATTTGTATTCTTCTTATATTGTATTTGTTCCTGTTGTTTGTAAATTGCATCTTTGTTATTGATAACAGTTTTAACAAAACTTTGTTTTTAATAACAAAGATTTAAAAAACAAAAATAACTATATTGAGATCTATTGTTATTGTGAAATAAAATTAAGAATTTAGTACATACACTGATCGTTAAAATGTCCACCGTAATTTCCAGTCTGAGACTGCTGGCCTGATACCAGGTTTAGGTCAGCAATTTCAGACCAGAAGTTGTTTCTGAAGTTTCCGGAAGTTGTTTCTGGACTGACGCTGTTGTCCTGAAACAAATGGTTCTGTCACGTATGGTTCTGCAGAACCAACTTCCGGTCTGAAATGGAAGGGCGAGCGGCAAGAATTGCTTAAATTTCCAAATACCTGCAGTCCTCAGATACTCTGCCAAAAGAAAAAGTGTGTACGTTTGCTTAGAACCTAATGTGGTGCTAAGCACTTTTCCACATCAAAGACCTTTTTTTTTTATAAATATGAACATTGGCTTGCATTTTAACGTATGCGCACTGGTTCGCCCAAGTTAAAAACAGTGCATACGCAAGTTTTTTATAAATGAGGCACCCAGTCTGAAACTGTTGACCTCAAACTGCTGTCAGATACTTCTGGTCTGAAACTGCTGGCCTGCAGAACCAACTTCCGGTCTGAAACGGCTGGCCTGAAACTGCTGTTCTGCAAAAGCAACATTCGGTCTGGAACTACTAGCTTTGGTTCTGCAGAACCAACTTCCGGTCTGAAACTGGTGTCACATATGGTTCTGGAGAACCAACTTCCAGTCTGAAACTGCTGTGCTGCAAACCCAGCTTCCGTTCTGAAACTGCTGTTTTGAAGAAACGACTTCCAGTTTAAAACTTCTGGCTTGAATCATAACCAGGCGGTCTGCTATGAATGTATTTATATCCTTATTTAATATTCCTTACAGAACCAACTTTCGGTCTGAAATTGCTGGCCTGAAACTGCTGCTTCATATATATATATATATATATATATATATATGCAGAACCAACTTTCGGTCTGAAATTGATGGCCTGAAACTGCTGTTTCATATATATATATATATATATATATATATATATATATGCAGAACCAACTTCTGGTCTGAAATTACTGGCTTTGGTTCTGCAGAACCAACTTTCGGTCTGAAACTGCTGGTCTGAAATGGCTGGCTTTGGTTCTTCAGAACCAACTTTCAGCCTGAAACTGCTGGCCTGAAACTGCTGTTTCATATATATATATATTTATGCAGAACCAACTTTCGGTCTGAAACTGCTGTTTCATATATATATACAGTGCAATGCATAAGTGAATACACCCATGCTAAAGTTGAATAAAAAGAGGAATAAAAAATCATATTTTGGAAATTGAACTTAATGCCTTAATTAAAACAATTAGGAAAAATCCAACCTTTAAGGACACCAATTTTCTTTGTGAATGAATAATGTATCGTAAATAAATAAATGTTCTTCCTTAAAATACATGGTGCATAAGTGAGTACACCCCTATGTTAAATTCCCATAGAGGCAGGCAGATTTTTATTTTTAAGTATTTAAAAAAAAATTTTTTTAGGATACTATGCATCCTGATAAAGTTCCCTTGGCCTTTGGAATTAAAATAGCCCCACATCATCACATAGCCTTCACCATACCTAGAGATTGGCATGGGGTACTTTCCATAAGATCATCTCTCAATGCAAATCAAACTAGCTTTTAGGCTAACTGAAATAAAATCATGCCAATCTCTAGGTATGGTGAAGGCTATGTGATGATGTGGGGCTATTTTAATTCCAAAGGCCAAGGGAACTTTATCAGGATGCATAGTATCCTAAAAAAAAATATAAAAAAAATACTTAAAAATAAAAATCTGCCTGCCTCTATGGGAATTTAACATAGGTGTGTACTCACTTATGCACCATGTATTTTAAGGAAGAACATTTATTTATTTACGATACATTATTCATTCACAAAGAAAATTGGTGTCCTTAAAGGTTGGATTTTTCCTAATTTTTCAAAATATGATTTTTTATTCCTCTTTTTAGTCAACTTTAGCATGGGTCTATTCACTTATGCATTGCACTGTATATTTATGCAGAACTAACTTCTGGTCTGAAACTGCTGTTTCATATATATATTTATGCAGAACCAACTTTCGTTCTGAAACTGCTGTTTCATATATATATATATATATATTTATGCAGAACTAACTTCTGGTCTGAAACTGCTGGCCTTGGTTCTGCAGAACCAACTTTCGATCTGAAACTGCTGGTCTGAAACTGCTGTTTCATATATATATTTATGTTAACCAACTTTCGGTCTGAAACTGCTGGCCTGAAACTGCTGTTTCATATATATATTTATGCAGAACCAACTTTCGGTCTGAAACTGCTGTTTCATATATATATTTATGCTAACCAACTTTTGGTCTGAAACTGCTGGCTTTGGTTCTGCAGAACCAACTTTCAGTCTGACACTGCTGGCCTGAAACTGCTGTTTCATATATATATATTTATGCTAACCAACTTTCGGCCTGAAACTGCTGGCCTGAAACTGCTGTTTCATATATATATTTATGCTAACCAACTTTTGGTCTGAAACTGCTGTTTCATATATATATATTTATGCTAACCAACTTTCGGTCTGAAACTGCTGGCTTTGGTTCTGCAGAACCAACTTTCAGTCTGAAACTGCTGGTCTGAAACTGCTGGCTTTGGTTCTGCAGAACCAACTTTCGGTCTGAAACTGCTGGCCTGAAACTGTTACATATATATATTTATGCAGAACCAACTTTCGGTCTGAAACTGCTGGTCTGAAACTGCTGTTTCATATATATATTTATGCAGAACCAACTTTCGGTCTGAAACTGCTGTTTCATATATATATTTATGCAAAACCAACTTTCGGTCTGAAACTACTGTTTCATATATATATTTAAGCTAACCAACTTTCGGTCTGAAACTGCTGGCTTTGGTTCTGCAGAACCAACTTTTGGTCTGAAACTGCTGGTCTGAAACTGCTGGCTTTGGTTCTGCAGAACCAACTTTCGTTCTGACACTGCTGGCCTGAAACTGCTGTTTCATATATATTTATGCTAACCAACTTTCGGTCTGAAACTGCTGGCTGTGGTTCTGCAGAACCAACTTTCGGTCTGAAACTGCTGGCCTGAAACTGCTGGCTTTGGTTCTGCAGAACCAACTTTCAGTCTGACACTGCTGGCCTGAAACTGCTGGTTGATATATATATTTATGCAGAACCAACTTTCAGTCTGACACTGCTGGCCTGAAACTGCTGGTTGATATATATATTTATGCAGAACCAACTTTCAGTCTGACACTGCTGGCCTGAAACTGCTGTTTCGTATATATATTTATGCTCACCAACTTTTGGTCTGACACTGCTGGCCTGAAACTGCTGGCTTTGCAGAACCAACTTTCGGTCTGAAACTGCTGGCCTGAAACTGCTGTTTCATATATATATTTATGCTAACCAACTTTCGGCCTGAAACTGCTGGCTTTGGTTCTGCAGAACCAACTTTCGGTCTGAAACTGCTGGCCTGAAACTGCTGACTTTGGTTCTGCAGAACCAACTTTCGGTCTGAAACTGCTGGCCTGAAACTGCTGGCTTTGGTTCTGCAGAACCAACTTTCGGTCTGAAACTGCTGGCCTGAAACTGCTGGCTTTGGTTCTGCAGAACCAACTTTCGGTCTGAAACTGCTGGCCTGAAACTGCTGGCTTTGGTTCTGCAGAACCAACTTTCGGTCTGAAACTGCTGGCCTGAAACTGCTGGCTTTGGTTCTGCAGAACCAACTTTCAGTCTGACACTGCTGGCCTGAAACTGCTGTTTCATATATATTTATGCTAACCAACTTTCGGTCTGAAACTGCTGGCTTTGGTTCTGCAGAAACAACTTTCGGTCTGAAACTGCTGGTCTGAAACTGCTGGCTTTGGTTCTGCAGAACCAACTTTCAATCTGACACTGCTGGCCTGAAACTGCTGGTTGATATATATATTTATGCAGAACCAACTTTCAGTCTGACACTGCTGGCCTGAAACTGCTGGTTGATATATATATTTATGCAGAACCAACTTTCAGTCTGACACTGCTGGCCTGAAACTGCTGTTTCGTATATATATTTATGCTCACCAACTTTTGGTCTGACACTGCTGGCCTGAAACTGCTGGCTTTGCAGAACCAACTTTCGGTCTGAAACTGCTGGCCTGAAACTGCTGTTTCATATATATATTTATGCTAACCAACTTTCGGCCTGAAACTGCTGGCTTTGGTTCTGCAGAACCAACTTTCGGTCTGAAACTGCTGGCCTGAAACTGCTGACTTTGGTTCTGCAGAACCAACTTTCGGTCTGAAACTGCTGGCCTGAAACTGCTGACTTTGGTTCTGCAGAACCAATTTTCGGTCTGAAACTGCTGGCCTGAAACTGCTGGCTTTGGTTCTGCAGAACCAACTTTCGGTCTGAAACTGCTGGCCTGAAACTGCTGTTTCATATATATTTATGCTCACCAACTTTCGGTCTGACACTGCTGGCCTTTGCAGAACCAACTTTCGGTCTGAAACTGCTGTTTCATATATATTTATGCTAACCAACTTTCGGTCTGAAACTGCTGGCTTTGGTTCTGCAGAACCAACTTTCGGTCTGAAACTGCTGGCTTTGGTTCTGCAGAACCAACTTTCAGTCTGACACTGCTGGCCCGAAAATGCTGGTTGATATATATATTTATGCAGAACCAACTTTCAGTCTGACACTGCTGGCCTGAAACTGCTGGCTTTAGTTCTGCAGAACCAACTTTCGGTCTGAAACTGCTGGTCTGAAACTGCTGGCTTTGGTTCTGTAGAACCAACTTTCGGTCTGACACTGCTGGCCTGAAACTGCTGGCTTTGGTTCTGCAGAACCAACTTTCAATCTGACACTGCTGCCCTGAAACTGCTGTTTCATATATATTTATGCAGAACCAACTTTCAGTCTGACACTGCTGGCCTGAAACTGCTGGTTGATATATATATTTATGCAGAACCAACTTTCAGTCTGACACTGCTGGCCTGAAACTGCTGTTTCGTATATATATTTATGCTCACCAACTTTTGGTCTGACACTGCTGGCCTGAAACTGCTGGCTTTGCAGAACCAACTTTCGGTCTGAAACTGCTGGCCTGAAACTGCTGTTTCATATATATGCTAACCAACTTTCGGCCTGAAACTGCTGGCTTTGGTTCTGCAGAACCAACTTTCGGTCTGAAACTGCTGGCCTGAAACTGCTGACTTTGGTTCTGCAGAACCAACTTTCGGTCTGAAACTGCTGGCCTGAAACTGCTGACTTTGGTTCTGCAGAACCAACTTTCGGTCTGAAACTGCTGGCCTGAAACTGCTGGCTTTGGTTCTGCAGAACCAACTTTCGGTCTGAAACTGCTGGTCTGAAACTGCTGGCCTTAAACTGCTGGCTTTGGTTCTGCAGAACCAACTTTCGGTCTGAAACTGCTGGCCTGAAACTGCTGGCTTTGGTTCTGCAGAACCAACTTTCGGTCTGAAACTGCTGGCCTGAAACTGCTGGCTTTGGTTCTGCAGAACCAACTTTCAGTCTGACACTGCTGGCCTGAAACTGCTGTTTCATATATATTTATGCTAACCAACTTTCGGTCTGAAACTGCTGGCTTTGGTTCTGCAGAACCAACTTTCGGTCTGAAACTGCTGGTCTGAAACTGCTGGCTTTGGTTCTGCAGAACCAACTTTCAGTCTGACACTGCTGGCCTGAAACTGCTGGTTGATATATATATTTATGCAGAACCAACTTTCAGTCTGACACTGCTGGCCTGAAACTGCTGTTTCGTATATATATTTATGCTCACCAACTTTTGGTCTGACACTGCTGGCCTGAAACTGCTGGCTTTGCAGAACCAACTTTCGGTCTGAAACTGCTGGCCTGAAACTGCTGTTTCATATATATATTTATGCTAACCAACTTTCGGCCTGAAACTGCTGGCTTTGGTTCTGCAGAACCAACTTTCGGTCTGAAACTGCTGGCCTGAAACTGCTGACTTTGGTTCTGCAGAACCAACTTTCGGTCTGAAACTGCTGGCCTGAAACTGCTGACTTTGGTTCTGCAGAACCAATTTTCGGTCTGAAACTGCTGGCCTGAAACTGCTGGCTTTGGTTCTGCAGAACCAACTTTCGGTCTGAAACTGCTGGCCTGAAACTGCTGTTTCATATATATTTATGCTCACCAACTTTCGGTCTGACACTGCTGGCCTTTGCAGAACCAACTTTCGGTCTGAAACTGCTGTTTCATATATATTTATGCTAACCAACTTTCGGTCTGAAACTGCTGGCTTTGGTTCTGCAGAACCAACTTTCGGTCTGAAACTGCTGGCTTTGGTTCTGCAGAACCAACTTTCAGTCTGACACTGCTGGCCCGAAAATGCTGGTTGATATATATATTTATGCAGAACCAACTTTCAGTCTGACACTGCTGGCCTGAAACTGCTGGCTTTAGTTCTGCAGAACCAACTTTCGGTCTGAAACTGCTGGTTTTGGTTCTGCAGAACCAACTTTCGGTCTGACACTGCTGGCCTGAAACTGCTGGCTTTGGTTCTGCAGAACCAACTTTCAATCTGACACTGCTGGCCTGAAACTGCTGTTTCATATATATTTATGCTAACCAACTTTCGGTCTGAAACTGCTGGCTTTGGTTCTGCAGAACCAACTTTTGGTCTGAAACTGCTGGCTTTGGTTCTGCAGAACCAACTTTCGGTCTGAAACTGCTGGTCTGAAACTGCTGGCTTAGGTTCTGCAGAACCAACTTTCAGTCTGACACTGCTGGCCTGAAACTGCTGTTTCGTATATATATTTATGCTCACCAACTTTTGGTCTGACACTGCTGGCCTGAAACTGCTGGCTTTGCAGAACCAACTTTCGGTCTGAAACTGCTGGCCTGAAACTGCTGTTTCATATATATATTTATGCTAACCAACTTTCGGCCTGAAACTGCTGGCTTTGGTTCTGCAGAACCAACTTTCGGTCTGAAACTGCTGGCCTGAAACTGCTGACTTTGGTTCTGCAGAACCAACTTTCGGTCTGAAACTGCTGGCCTGAAACTGCTGACTTTGGTTCTGCAGAACCAACTTTCGGTCTGAAACTGCTGGCCTGAAACTGCTGGCTTTGGTTCTGCAGAACCAACTTTCGGTCTGAAACTGCTGGCCTGAAACTGCTGGCTTTGGTTCTGCAGAACCAACTTTCGGTCTGAAACTGCTGGCCTGAAACTGCTGGCTTTGGTTCTGCAGAACCAACTTTCGGTCTGAAACTGCTGGCCTGAAACTGCTGGCTTTGGTTCTGCAGAACCAACTTTCAGTCTGACACTGCTGGCCTGAAACTGCTGTTTCATATATATTTATGCTAACCAACTTTCGGTCTGAAACTGCTGGCTTTGGTTCTGCAGAACCAACTTTCGGTCTGAAACTGCTGGTCTGAAACTGCTGGCTTTGGTTCTGCAGAACCAACTTTCAGTCTGACACTGCTGGCCTGAAACTGCTGGTTGATATATATATTTATGCAGAACCAACTTTCAGTCTGACTCTGCTGGCCTGAAACTGCTGTTTCGTATATATATTTATGCTCACCAACTTTTGGTCTGACACTGCTGGCCTGAAACTGCTGGCTTTGCAGAACCAACTTTCGGTCTGAAACTGCTGGCCTGAAACTGCTGTTTCATATATATATTTATGCTAACCAACTTTCGGCCTGAAACTGCTGGCTTTGGTTCTGCAGAACCAACTTTCGGTCTGAAACTGCTGGCCTGAAACTGCTGACTTTGGTTCTGCAGAACCAACTTTCGGTCTGAAACTGCTGGCCTGAAACTGCTGACTTTGGTTCTGCAGAACCAATTTTCGGTCTGAAACTGCTGGCTTTGGTTCTGCAGAACCAACTTTCGGTCTGAAACTGCTGGCCTGAAACTGCTGTTTCATATATATTTATGCTCACCAACTTTCGGTCTGACACTGCTGGCCTTTGCAGAACCAACTTTCGGTCTGAAACTGCTGTTTCATATATATTTATGCTAACCAACTTTCGGTCTGAAACTGCTGGCTTTGGTTCTGCAGAACCAACTTTCGGTCTGAAACTGCTGGCTTTGGTTCTGCAGAACCAACTTTCAGTCTGACACTGCTGGCCCGAAAATGCTGGTTGATATATATTTATGCAGAACCAACTTTCAGTCTGACACTGCTGGCCTGAAACTGCTGGCTTTAGTTCTGCAGAACCAACTTTCGGTCTGAAACTGCTGGTTTTGGTTCTGCAGAACCAACTTTCGGTCTGACACTGCTGGCCTGAAACTGCTGGCTTTGGTTCTGCAGAACCAACTTTCAATCTGACACTGCTGGCCTGAAACTGCTGTTTCATATATATTTATGCTAACCAACTTTCGGTCTGAAACTGCTGGCTTTGGTTCTGCAGAACCAACTTTTGGTCTGAAACTGCTGGCTTTGG
>NC_139976.1:10139023-10169023 GCF_963993115.1 Abramis brama | reverse complement strand
TTCTGCAGAACCAACTTTCGGTCTGAAACTGCTGGTCTGAAACTGCTGGCTTAGGTTCTGCAGAACCAACTTTCAGTCTGACACTGCTGGCCTGAAACTGCTGGTTGATATATATATTTATGCAGAACCAACTTTCAGTCTGACACTGCTGGCCTGAAACTGCTGTTTCATATATATATTTATGCTAACCAACTTTCGGTCTGAAACTGCTGTTTCATATATATATATATATTTATGCTAACCAACTTTCGGTCTGAAACTGCTGGCTTTGGTTCTGCAGAACCAACTTTCGGTCTGAAACTGCTGGCCTGAAACTGCTGGCTTTGGTTCTGCAGAACCAACTTTCGGTCTGAAACTGCTGGTCTGAAACTCCTGGCTTTGGTTCTGCAGAACCAACTTTCAGTCTGACACTGCTGGCCTGAAACTGCTGGTTGATATATATATTTATGCAGAACCAACTTTCAGTCTGACACTGCTGGCCTAAAACTGCTGTTTCATATATATATTTATGCTAACCAACTTTCGGTCTGAAACTGCTGTTTCATATATATATATATATTTATGCTAACCAACTTTCTGCAGAACCAACTTTCGGTCTGAAACTGCTGGCCTGAAACTGCTGGCTTTGGTTCTGCAGAACCAACTTTCGGTCTGAAACTGCTGGCCTGAAACTGCTGTTTCATATATATTTATGCTAACCAATTGTCGGTCTGAAACTGCTGGCTTTGGTTCTGCAGAACCAACTTTCGGTGTGAAACTGCTGGCCTGAAACTGCTGGCTTTGGTTCTGCAGAACCAACTTTCAATCTGACACTGCTGGCCTGAAACTGCTGTTTCATATATATTTATGCTAACCAACTATCGGTCTGAAACTGCTGGCTTTGGTTCTGCAGAACCAACTTTCGGTCTGAAACTGCTGGCCTGAAACTGCTGGCTTTGGTTCTGCAGAACCAACTTTCGGTCTGAAACTGCTGGCCTGAAACTGCTGGCTTTGGTTCTGCAGAACCAACTTTCGGTCTGAAACTGCTGGTCTGAAACTCCTGGCTTTGGTTCTGCAGAACCAACTTTCAGTCTGACACTGCTGGCCTGAAACTGCTGGTTGATATATATATTTATGCAGAACCAACTTTCAGTCTGACACTGCTGGCCTAAAACTGCTGTTTCATATATATATTTATGCTAACCAACTTTCGGTCTGAAACTGCTGTTTCATATATATATATATATATTTATGCTAACCAACTTTCGGTCTGAAACTGCTGGCTTTGGTTCTGCAGAACCAACTTTCGGTCTGAAACTGCTGGCCTGAAACTGCTGGCTTTGGTTCTGCAGAACCAACTTTCGGTCTGAAACTGCTGGCCTGCAACTGCTGGCTTTGGATCTGCAGAACCAACTTTCGGTCTGAAACTGCTGGTCTGAAACTGCTGGCTTTGGTTCTGCAGAACCAACTTTCGGTCTGAAACTGCTGGTCTGAAACTGCTGGCTTTGGTTCTGCAGAACCAACTTTCGGTCTGAAACTGCTGGTCTGAAACTGCTGGCTTTGGTTCTGCAGAACCAACTTTCGGTCTGACACTGCTGGCCTGAAACTGCTGTTTCATATATATTTATGCTAACCAACTTTCGGTCTGAAACTGCTGGCTTTGGTTCTGCAGAACCAACTTTCGGTCTGAAACTGCTGGCTTTGGTTCTGCAGAACCAACTTTCGGTCTGGAACTGCTGTTTCATATATATATATATATTTATGCTAACCAACTTTCGGTCTGAAACTGCTGGCTTTGGTTCTGCAGAACCAACTTTCGGTCTGAAACTGCTGGTCTGAAACTCCTGGCTTTGGTTCTGCAGAACCAACTTTCAGTCTGACACTGCTGGCCTGAAACTGCTGGTTGATATATATATTTATGCAGAACCAACTTTCAGTCTGACACTGCTGGCCTAAAACTGCTGTTTCATATATATATTTATGCTAACCAACTTTCGGTCTGAAACTGCTGGCTTTAGTTCTGCAGAACCAACTTTCGGTCTGAAACTGCTGGCCTGAAACTGCTGGCTTTGGTTCTGCAGAACCAACTTTCGGTCTGAAACTGCTGGCCTGCAACTGCTGGCTTTGGATCTGCAGAACCAACTTTCGGTCTGAAACTGCTGGTCTGAAACTGCTGGCTTTGGTTCTGCAGAACCAACTTTCGGTCTGAAACTGCTGGTCTGAAACTGCTGGCTTTGGTTCTGCAGAACCAACTTTCGGTCTGAAACTGCTGGCCTGAAACTGCTGGCTTTGGTTCTGCAGAACCAACTTTCGGTCTGAAACTGCTGGTCTGAAACTGTTGGCTTTGGTTCTGCAGAACCAACTTTCGGTCTGACACTGCTGGCCTGAAACTGCTGTTTCATATACATTTATGCTAACCACTTTCGGTCTGAAACTGCTGGCTTTGGTTCTGCAGAACCAACTTTCGGTCTGAAACTGCTGGCCTGAAACTGCTGGCTTTGGTTCTGCAGAACCAACTTTCGGTCTGAAACTGCTGGTCTGAAACTCCTGGCTTTGGTTCTGCAGAACCAACTTTCAGTCTGACACTGCTGGCCTGAAACTGCTGGTTGATATATATATTTATGCAGAACCAACTTTCAGTCTGACACTGCTGGCCTAAAACTGCTGTTTCATATATATATTTATGCTAACCAACTTTCGGTCTGAAACTGCTGTTTCATATATATATATATATTTATGCTAACCAACTTTCGGTCTGAAACTGCTGGCTTTGGTTCTGCAGAACCAACTTTCGGTCTGAAACTGCTGGCCTGAAACTGCTGGCTTTGGTTCTGCAGAACCAACTTTCGGTCTGAAACTGCTGGCCTGAAACTGCTGGCTTTGGTTCTGCAGAACCAACTTTCGGTCTGAAACTGCTGGTCTGAAACTGCTGGCTTTGGTTCTGCAGAACCAACTTTCGGTCTGAAACTGCTGTTTCATATATATATTTATGCTAACCAACTTTCGGTCTGAAACTGCTGTTTCATATATATATATATATTTATGCTAACCAACTTTCGGTCTGAAACTGCTGGCTTTGGTTCTGCAGAACCAACTTTCGGTCTGAAACTGCTGGCCTGAAACTGCTGGCTTTGGTTCTGCAGAACCAACTTTCGGTCTGAAACTGCTGTTTCATATATATATTTATGCTAACCAACTTTCGGTCTGAAACTGCTGTTTCATATATATATATATATTTATGCTAACCAACTTTCGGTCTGAAACTGCTGGCTTTGGTTCTGCAGAACCAACTTTCGGTCTGAAACTGCTGGCCTGAAACTGCTGGCTTTGGTTCTGCAGAACCAACTTTCGGTCTGAAACTGCTGGCCTGAAACTGCTGGCTTTGGTTCTGCAGAACCAACTTTCGGTCTGAAACTGCTGGTCTGAAACTGCTGGCTTTGGTTCTGCAGAACCAACTTTCGGTCTGAAACTGCTGGTCTGAAACTGCTGGCTTTGGTTCTGCAGAACCAACTTTCGGTTTGAAACTGCTGGCCTGAAACTGCTGGCTTTGGTTCTGCAGAACCAACTTTCGGTCTGAAACTGCTGGTCTGAAACTGTTGGCTTTGGTTCTGCAGAACCAACTTTCGGTCTGACACTGCTGGCCTGAAACTGCTGTTTCATATACATTTATGCTAACCACTTTCGGTCTGAAACTGCTGGCTTTGGTTCTGCAGAACCAACTTTCGGTCTGAAACTGCTGGCCTGAAACTGCTGGCTTTGGTTCTGCAGAACCAACTTTCGGTCTGAAACTGCTGGTCTGAAACTCCTGGCTTTGGTTCTGCAGAACCAACTTTCAGTCTGACACTGCTGGCCTGAAACTGCTGGTTGATATATATATTTATGCAGAACCAACTTTCAGTCTGACACTGCTGGCCTAAAACTGCTGTTTCATATATATATTTATGCTAACCAACTTTCGGTCTGAAACTGCTGTTTCATATATATATATATATTTATGCTAACCAACTTTCGGTCTGAAACTGCTGGCTTTGGTTCTGCAGAACCAACTTTCGGTCTGAAACTGCTGGCCTGAAACTGCTGGCTTTGGTTCTGCAGAACCAACTTTCGGTCTGAAACTGCTGGTCTGAAACTGCTGGCTTTGGTTCTGCAGAACCAACTTTCGGTCTGAAACTGCTGGCTTTGGTTCTGCAGAACCAACTTTCGGTCTGAAACTGCTGGCCTGAAACTGCTGGCTTTGGTTCTGCAGAACCAACTTTCGGTCTGAAACTGCTGGTCTGAAACTGTTGGCTTTGGTTCTGCAGAACCAACTTTCGGTCTGACACTGCTGGCCTGAAACTGCTGTTTCATATACATTTATGCTAACCACTTTCGGTCTGAAACTGCTGGCTTTGGTTCTGCAGAACCAACTTTCGGTCTGAAACTGCTGGCCTGAAACTGCTGGCTTTGGTTCTGCAGAACCAACTTTCGGTCTGAAACTGCTGGTCTGAAACTCCTGGCTTTGGTTCTGCAGAACCAACTCTCGGTCTGAAACTGCTGGCCTGAAACTGCTGGCTTTGGTTCTGCAGAACCAACTTTCGGTCTGAAACTGCTGGCCTGAAACTGCTGTTTCATATATATTTATGCTAACCAATTTTCGGTCTGAAACTGCTGGCTTTGGTTCTGCAGAACCAACTTTCAATCTGACACTGCTGGCCTGAAACTGCTGTTTCATATATATTTATGCTAACCAATTTTCGGTCTGAAACTGCTGGCTTTGGTTCTGCAGAACCAACTTTCGGTCTGAAACTGCTGGTCTGAAACTGCTGGCTTTGGTTCTGCAGAACCAACTTTCGGTCTGAAACTGCTGGCCTGAAACGGCTGGCTTTGGTTCTGCAGAACCAACTTTCGGTCTGAAACTGCTGGTCTGAAACTGCTGGCTTTGGTTCTGCAGAACCAACTTTCGGTCTGACACTGCTGGCCTGAAACTGCTGGCTTTGGTTCTGCAGAACCAACTTTCAGTCTGACACTGCTGGCCTGAAACTGCTGTTTCATATATATATTTATGCTCACCAACTTTCGGCCTGAAACTGCTGGCTTTGGTTCTGCAGAACCAACTTTCGGTCTGAAACTGCTGACTTTGGTTCTGCAGAACCAACTTTCGGTCTGAAACTGCTGGCCTGAAACTGTTGGCCTGAAACTGCTGGCTTTGGTTCTGCAGAACCAACTCTCGGTCTGAAACTGCTGGCCTGAAACTGCTGGCTTTGGTTCTGCAGAACCAACTTTCAATCTGACACTGCTGGCCTGAAACTGCTGTTTCATATATATTTATGCTAACCAACTTTCGGTCTGAAACTGCTGGCTTTGGTTCTGCAGAACCAACTTTCGGTCTGAAACTGCTGGCCTGAAACTGCTGGCTTTGGTTCTGCAGAACCAACTTTCGGTCTGAAACTGCTGGCCTGAAACTGCTGGCTTTGGTTCTGCAGAACCAACTTTCGGTCTGAAACTGCTGGCCTGAAACTGCTGGCTTTGGTTCTGCAGAACCAACTTTCGGTCTGAAACTGCTGGTCTGAAACTGCTGTTTCATATATATTTATGCTAACCAACTTTCGGTCTGAAACTGCTGGCTTTGGTTCTGCAGAATCAACTTTCGGTCTGAAACTGCTGGCTTTGGTTCTGCAGAACCAACTTTCGGTCTGACACTGCTGGCCTGAAACTGCTGTTTCATATATATTTATGCTAACCACTTTCGGTCTGAAACTGCTGGCTTTGGTTCTACAGAACCAACTTTCAGTCTGAAACTGCTGGTCTGAAACTGCTGGCTTTGGTTCTGCAGAACCAACTTTCGGTATGAAACTGCTGGCCTGAAACTGCTGGCTTTGGTTCTGCAGAACCAACTTTTGGTCTGAAATTGCTGGTCTGAAACTGCTGTTTCATATATATTTATGCTAACCAACTTTTGGTCTGAAACTGCTGGCTTTGGTTCTGCAGAACCAACTTTCGGTCTGAAACTGCTGGTCTGAAACTGCTGGCTTTGGTTCTGCAGAACCAACTTTCGGTCTGAAACTGCTGGCCTGAAACTGCTGGCTTTGGTTCTGCAGAACCAACTTTTGGTCTGAAATTGCTGGTCTGAAACTGCTGTTTCATATATATTTATGCTATATATTGCTGGCCTGAAACTGCTGTTTCATATATATTTATGCTAACCAATTGTCGGTCTGAAACTGCTGGCTTTGGTTCTGCAGAACCAACTTTCGGTGTGAAACTGCTGGCCTGAAACTGCTGGCTTTGGTTCTGCAGAACCAACTTTCAATCTGACACTGCTGGCCTGAAACTGCTGTTTCATATATATTTATGCTAACCAACTATCGGTCTGAAACTGCTGGCTTTGGTTCTGCAGAACCAACTTTCGGTCTGAAACTGCTGGCCTGAAACTGCTGGCTTTGGTTCTGCAGAACCAACTTTCGGTCTGAAACTGCTGGCCTGAAACTGCTGGCTTTGGTTCTGCAGAACCAACTTTCGGTCTGAAACTGCTGGTCTGAAACTCCTGGCTTTGGTTCTGCAGAACCAACTTTCAGTCTGACACTGCTGGCCTGAAACTGCTGGTTGATATATATATTTATGCAGAACCAACTTTCAGTCTGACACTGCTGGCCTAAAACTGCTGTTTCATATATATATTTATGCTAACCAACTTTCGGTCTGAAACTGCTGTTTCATATATATATATATATATTTATGCTAACCAACTTTCGGTCTGAAACTGCTGGCTTTGGTTCTGCAGAACCAACTTTCGGTCTGAAACTGCTGGCCTGAAACTGCTGGCTTTGGTTCTGCAGAACCAACTTTCGGTCTGAAACTGCTGGCCTGCAACTGCTGGCTTTGGATCTGCAGAACCAACTTTCGGTCTGAAACTGCTGGTCTGAAACTGCTGGCTTTGGTTCTGCAGAACCAACTTTCGGTCTGAAACTGCTGGTCTGAAACTGCTGGCTTTGGTTCTGCAGAACCAACTTTCGGTCTGAAACTGCTGGTCTGAAACTGCTGGCTTTGGTTCTGCAGAACCAACTTTCGGTCTGACACTGCTGGCCTGAAACTGCTGTTTCATATATATTTATGCTAACCAACTTTCGGTCTGAAACTGCTGGCTTTGGTTCTGCAGAACCAACTTTCGGTCTGAAACTGCTGGCTTTGGTTCTGCAGAACCAACTTTCGGTCTGGAACTGCTGTTTCATATATATATATATATTTATGCTAACCAACTTTCGGTCTGAAACTGCTGGCTTTGGTTCTGCAGAACCAACTTTCGGTCTGAAACTGCTGGTCTGAAACTCCTGGCTTTGGTTCTGCAGAACCAACTTTCAGTCTGACACTGCTGGCCTGAAACTGCTGGTTGATATATATATTTATGCAGAACCAACTTTCAGTCTGACACTGCTGGCCTAAAACTGCTGTTTCATATATATATTTATGCTAACCAACTTTCGGTCTGAAACTGCTGGCTTTAGTTCTGCAGAACCAACTTTCGGTCTGAAACTGCTGGCCTGAAACTGCTGGCTTTGGTTCTGCAGAACCAACTTTCGGTCTGAAACTGCTGGCCTGCAACTGCTGGCTTTGGATCTGCAGAACCAACTTTCGGTCTGAAACTGCTGGTCTGAAACTGCTGGCTTTGGTTCTGCAGAACCAACTTTCGGTCTGAAACTGCTGGTCTGAAACTGCTGGCTTTGGTTCTGCAGAACCAACTTTCGGTCTGAAACTGCTGGCCTGAAACTGCTGGCTTTGGTTCTGCAGAACCAACTTTCGGTCTGAAACTGCTGGTCTGAAACTGTTGGCTTTGGTTCTGCAGAACCAACTTTCGGTCTGACACTGCTGGCCTGAAACTGCTGTTTCATATACATTTATGCTAACCACTTTCGGTCTGAAACTGCTGGCTTTGGTTCTGCAGAACCAACTTTCGGTCTGAAACTGCTGGCCTGAAACTGCTGGCTTTGGTTCTGCAGAACCAACTTTCGGTCTGAAACTGCTGGTCTGAAACTCCTGGCTTTGGTTCTGCAGAACCAACTTTCAGTCTGACACTGCTGGCCTGAAACTGCTGGTTGATATATATATTTATGCAGAACCAACTTTCAGTCTGACACTGCTGGCCTAAAACTGCTGTTTCATATATATATTTATGCTAACCAACTTTCGGTCTGAAACTGCTGTTTCATATATATATATATATTTATGCTAACCAACTTTCGGTCTGAAACTGCTGGCTTTGGTTCTGCAGAACCAACTTTCGGTCTGAAACTGCTGGCCTGAAACTGCTGGCTTTGGTTCTGCAGAACCAACTTTCGGTCTGAAACTGCTGGCCTGAAACTGCTGGCTTTGGTTCTGCAGAACCAACTTTCGGTCTGAAACTGCTGGTCTGAAACTGCTGGCTTTGGTTCTGCAGAACCAACTTTCGGTCTGAAACTGCTGTTTCATATATATATTTATGCTAACCAACTTTCGGTCTGAAACTGCTGTTTCATATATATATATATATTTATGCTAACCAACTTTCGGTCTGAAACTGCTGGCTTTGGTTCTGCAGAACCAACTTTCGGTCTGAAACTGCTGGCCTGAAACTGCTGGCTTTGGTTCTGCAGAACCAACTTTCGGTCTGAAACTGCTGTTTCATATATATATTTATGCTAACCAACTTTCGGTCTGAAACTGCTGTTTCATATATATATATATATTTATGCTAACCAACTTTCGGTCTGAAACTGCTGGCTTTGGTTCTGCAGAACCAACTTTCGGTCTGAAACTGCTGGCCTGAAACTGCTGGCTTTGGTTCTGCAGAACCAACTTTCGGTCTGAAACTGCTGGCCTGAAACTGCTGGCTTTGGTTCTGCAGAACCAACTTTCGGTCTGAAACTGCTGGTCTGAAACTGCTGGCTTTGGTTCTGCAGAACCAACTTTCGGTCTGAAACTGCTGGTCTGAAACTGCTGGCTTTGGTTCTGCAGAACCAACTTTCGGTTTGAAACTGCTGGCCTGAAACTGCTGGCTTTGGTTCTGCAGAACCAACTTTCGGTCTGAAACTGCTGGTCTGAAACTGTTGGCTTTGGTTCTGCAGAACCAACTTTCGGTCTGACACTGCTGGCCTGAAACTGCTGTTTCATATACATTTATGCTAACCACTTTCGGTCTGAAACTGCTGGCTTTGGTTCTGCAGAACCAACTTTCGGTCTGAAACTGCTGGCCTGAAACTGCTGGCTTTGGTTCTGCAGAACCAACTTTCGGTCTGAAACTGCTGGTCTGAAACTCCTGGCTTTGGTTCTGCAGAACCAACTTTCAGTCTGACACTGCTGGCCTGAAACTGCTGGTTGATATATATATTTATGCAGAACCAACTTTCAGTCTGACACTGCTGGCCTAAAACTGCTGTTTCATATATATATTTATGCTAACCAACTTTCGGTCTGAAACTGCTGTTTCATATATATATATATATTTATGCTAACCAACTTTCGGTCTGAAACTGCTGGCTTTGGTTCTGCAGAACCAACTTTCGGTCTGAAACTGCTGGCCTGAAACTGCTGGCTTTGGTTCTGCAGAACCAACTTTCGGTCTGAAACTGCTGGTCTGAAACTGCTGGCTTTGGTTCTGCAGAACCAACTTTCGGTCTGAAACTGCTGGCTTTGGTTCTGCAGAACCAACTTTCGGTCTGAAACTGCTGGCCTGAAACTGCTGGCTTTGGTTCTGCAGAACCAACTTTCGGTCTGAAACTGCTGGTCTGAAACTGTTGGCTTTGGTTCTGCAGAACCAACTTTCGGTCTGACACTGCTGGCCTGAAACTGCTGTTTCATATACATTTATGCTAACCACTTTCGGTCTGAAACTGCTGGCTTTGGTTCTGCAGAACCAACTTTCGGTCTGAAACTGCTGGCCTGAAACTGCTGGCTTTGGTTCTGCAGAACCAACTTTCGGTCTGAAACTGCTGGTCTGAAACTCCTGGCTTTGGTTCTGCAGAACCAACTCTCGGTCTGAAACTGCTGGCCTGAAACTGCTGGCTTTGGTTCTGCAGAACCAACTTTCGGTCTGAAACTGCTGGCCTGAAACTGCTGTTTCATATATATTTATGCTAACCAATTTTCGGTCTGAAACTGCTGGCTTTGGTTCTGCAGAACCAACTTTCAATCTGACACTGCTGGCCTGAAACTGCTGTTTCATATATATTTATGCTAACCAATTTTCGGTCTGAAACTGCTGGCTTTGGTTCTGCAGAACCAACTTTCGGTCTGAAACTGCTGGTCTGAAACTGCTGGCTTTGGTTCTGCAGAACCAACTTTCGGTCTGAAACTGCTGGCCTGAAACGGCTGGCTTTGGTTCTGCAGAACCAACTTTCGGTCTGAAACTGCTGGTCTGAAACTGCTGGCTTTGGTTCTGCAGAACCAACTTTCGGTCTGACACTGCTGGCCTGAAACTGCTGGCTTTGGTTCTGCAGAACCAACTTTCAGTCTGACACTGCTGGCCTGAAACTGCTGTTTCATATATATATTTATGCTCACCAACTTTCGGCCTGAAACTGCTGGCTTTGGTTCTGCAGAACCAACTTTCGGTCTGAAACTGCTGACTTTGGTTCTGCAGAACCAACTTTCGGTCTGAAACTGCTGGCCTGAAACTGTTGGCCTGAAACTGCTGGCTTTGGTTCTGCAGAACCAACTCTCGGTCTGAAACTGCTGGCCTGAAACTGCTGGCTTTGGTTCTGCAGAACCAACTTTCGGTCTGAAACTGCTGGCCTGAAACTGCTGGCTTTGGTTCTGCAGAACCAACTTTCAATCTGACACTGCTGGCCTGAAACTGCTGTTTCATATATATTTATGCTAACCAACTTTCGGTCTGAAACTGCTGGCTTTGGTTCTGCAGAACCAACTTTCGGTCTGAAACTGCTGGCCTGAAACTGCTGGCTTTGGTTCTGCAGAACCAACTTTCGGTCTGAAACTGCTGGCCTGAAACTGCTGGCTTTGGTTCTGCAGAACCAACTTTCGGTCTGAAACTGCTGGCCTGAAACTGCTGGCTTTGGTTCTGCAGAACCAACTTTCGGTCTGAAACTGCTGGTCTGAAACTGCTGTTTCATATATATTTATGCTAACCAACTTTCGGTCTGAAACTGCTGGCTTTGGTTCTGCAGAATCAACTTTCGGTCTGAAACTGCTGCCTTTGGTTCTGCAGAACCAACTTTCGGTCTGACACTGCTGGCCTGAAACTGCTGTTTCATATATATTTATGCTAACCACTTTCGGTCTGAAACTGCTGGCTTTGGTTCTACAGAACCAACTTTCAGTCTGAAACTGCTGGTCTGAAACTGCTGGCTTTGGTTCTGCAGAACCAACTTTCGGTATGAAACTGCTGGCCTGAAACTGCTGGCTTTGGTTCTGCAGAACCAACTTTTGGTCTGAAATTGCTGGTCTGAAACTGCTGTTTCATATATATTTATGCTAACCAACTTTTGGTCTGAAACTGCTGGCTTTGGTTCTGCAGAACCAACTTTCGGTCTGAAACTGCTGGTCTGAAACTGCTGGCTTTGGTTCTGCAGAACCAACTTTCGGTCTGAAACTGCTGGCCTGAAACTGCTGGCTTTGGTTCTGCAGAACCAACTTTTGGTCTGAAATTGCTGGTCTGAAACTGCTGTTTCATATATATTTATGCTAACCAACTTTCGGTCTGAAACTGCTGGCTTTGGTTCTGCAGAACCAACTTTCGGTCTGAAACTGCTGGTCTGAAACTGCTGGCTTTGGTTCTGCAGAACCAACTTTCGGTCTGAAACTGCTGGCCTGAAACTGCTGGCTTTGGTTCTGCAGAACCAACTTTCGGTCTGAAACTGCTGGTCTGAAACTGCTGGCTTTGGTTTTGCAGAACCAACTTTCGGTCTGACACTGCTGGCCTGAAACTGCTGTTTCATATATATTTATGCTAACCAACTTTCGGTCTGAAACTGCTGGCTTTGGTTCTGCAGAACCAACTTTCGGTCTGAAACTGCTGGTCTGAAAATGCTGGCTTTGGTTCTGCAGAACCAACTTTCGGTCTGACACTGCTGGCCTGAAACTGCTGTTTCATATATATTTATGCTAACCACTTTCGGTCTGAAACTGCTGGCTTTGGTTCTACAGAACCAACTTTCAGTCTGAAACTGCTGGTCTGAAACTGCTGGCTTTGGTTCTGCAGAACCAACTTTCAGTCTGAAACTGCTGGCCTGAAACTGCTGGCTTTGGTTCTGCAGAACCAACTTTCGGTCTGAACTGCTGGCTTTGGTTCTGCAGAACCAACTTTCGGTCTGAAACTGCTGGCCTGAAACGGCTGGCTTTGGTTCTGCAGAACCAACTTTCGGTCTGAAACTGCTGGTCTGAAACTGCTGGCTTTGGTTCTGCAGAACCAACTTTCGGTCTGACACTGCTGGCCTGAAACTGCTGGCTTTGGTTCTGCAGAACCAACTTTCAGTCTGACACTGCTGGCCTGAAACTGCTGTTTCATATATATATTTATGCTCACCAACTTTCGGCCTGAAACTGCTGGCTTTGGTTCTGCAGAACCAACTTTCGGTCTGAAACTGCTGACTTTGGTTCTGCAGAACCAACTTTCGGTCTGAAACTGCTGGCCTGAAACTGTTGGCCTGAAACTGCTGGCTTTGGTTCTGCAGAACCAACTCTCGGTCTGAAACTGCTGGCCTGAAACTGCTGGCTTTGGTTCTGCAGAACCAACTTTCGGTCTGAACTGCTGGCCTGAAACTGCTGGCTTTGGTTCTGCAGAACCAACTTTCAATCTGACACTGCTGGCCTGAAACTGCTGTTTCATATATATTTATGCTAACCAACTTTCGGTCTGAAACTGCTGGCTTTGGTTCTGCAGAACCAACTTTCGGTCTGAAACTGCTGGCCTGAAACTGCTGGCTTTGGTTCTGCAGAACCAACTTTCGGTCTGAAACTGCTGGCCTGAAACTGCTGGCTTTGGTTCTGCAGAACCAACTTTCGGTCTGAAACTGCTGGTCTGAAACTGCTGTTTCATATATATTTATGCTAACCAACTTTCGGTCTGAAACTGCTGGCTTTGGTTCTGCAGAATCAACTTTCGGTCTGAAACTGCTGGCTTTGGTTCTGCAGAACCAACTTTCGGTCTGACACTGCTGGCCTGAAACTGCTGTTTCATATATATTTATGCTAACCACTTTCGGTCTGAAACTGCTGGCTTTGGTTCTACAGAACCAACTTTCAGTCTGAAACTGCTGGCTTTGGTTCTGCAGAACCAACTTTCGGTATGAAACTGCTGGCCTGAAACTGCTGGCTTTGGTTCTGCAGAACCAACTTTTGGTCTGAAATTGCTGGTCTGAAACTGCTGTTTCATATATATTTATGCTAACCAACTTTTGGTCTGAAACTGCTGGCTTTGGTTCTGCAGAACCAACTTTCGGTCTGAAACTGCTGGTCTGAAACTGCTGGCTTTGGTTCTGCAGAACCAACTTTCGGTCTGAAACTGCTGGCCTGAAACTGCTGGCTTTGGTTCTGCAGAACCAACTTTTGGTCTGAAATTGCTGGTCTGAAACTGCTGTTTCATATATATTTATGCTAACCAACTTTCGGTCTGAAACTGCTGGCTTTGGTTCTGCAGAACCAACTTTCGGTCTGACACTGCTGGCCTGAAACTGCTGGCTTTGGTTCTGCAGAACCAACTTTCAGTCTGACACTGCTGGCCTGAAACTGCTGTTTCATATATATATTTATGCTCACCAACTTTCGGCCTGAAACTGCTGGCTTTGGTTCTGCAGAACCAACTTTCGGTCTGAAACTGCTGACTTTGGTTCTGCAGAACCAACTTTCGGTCTGAAACTGCTGGCCTGAAACTGTTGGCCTGAAACTGCTGGCTTTGGTTCTGCAGAACCAACTCTCGGTCTGAAACTGCTGGCCTGAAACTGCTGGCTTTGGTTCTGCAGAACCAACTTTCGGTCTGAAACTGCTGGCCTGAAACTGCTGGCTTTGGTTCTGCAGAACCAACTTTCAATCTGACACTGCTGGCCTGAAACTGCTGTTTCATATATATTTATGCTAACCAACTTTCGGTCTGAAACTGCTGGCTTTGGTTCTGCAGAACCAACTTTCGGTCTGAAACTGCTGGCCTGAAACTGCTGGCTTTGGTTCTGCAGAACCAACTTTCGGTCTGAAACTGCTGGCCTGAAACTGCTGGCTTTGGTTCTGCAGAACCAACTTTCGGTCTGAAACTGCTGGCCTGAAACTGCTGGCTTTGGTTCTGCAGAACCAACTTTCGGTCTGAAACTGCTGGTCTGAAACTGCTGTTTCATATATATTTATGCTAACCAACTTTCGGTCTGAAACTGCTGGCTTTGGTTCTGCAGAATCAACTTTCGGTCTGAAACTGCTGGCTTTGGTTCTGCAGAACCAACTTTCGGTCTGACACTGCTGGCCTGAAACTGCTGTTTCATATATATTTATGCTAACCACTTTCGGTCTGAAACTGCTGGCTTTGGTTCTACAGAACCAACTTTCAGTCTGAAACTGCTGGTCTGAAACTGCTGGCTTTGGTTCTGCAGAACCAACTTTCGGTATGAAACTGCTGGCCTGAAACTGCTGGCTTTGGTTCTGCAGAACCAACTTTTGGTCTGAAATTGCTGGTCTGAAACTGCTGTTTCATATATATTTATGCTAACCAACTTTTGGTCTGAAACTGCTGGCTTTGGTTCTGCAGAACCAACTTTCGGTCTGAAACTGCTGGTCTGAAACTGCTGGCTTTGGTTCTGCAGAACCAACTTTCGGTCTGAAACTGCTGGCCTGAAACTGCTGGCTTTGGTTCTGCAGAACCAACTTTTGGTCTGAAATTGCTGGTCTGAAACTGCTGTTTCATATATATTTATGCTAACCAACTTTCGGTCTGAAACTGCTGGCTTTGGTTCTGCAGAACCAACTTTCGGTCTGAAACTGCTGGTCTGAAACTGCTGGCTTTGGTTCTGCAGAACCAACTTTCGGTCTGAAACTGCTGGCCTGAAACTGCTGGCTTTGGTTCTGCAGAACCAACTTTCGGTCTGAAACTGCTGGTCTGAAACTGCTGGCTTTGGTTTTGCAGAACCAACTTTCGGTCTGACACTGCTGGCCTGAAACTGCTGTTTCATATATATTTATGCTAACCAACTTTCGGTCTGAAACTGCTGGCTTTGGTTCTGCAGAACCAACTTTCGGTCTGAAACTGCTGGTCTGAAACTGCTGGCTTTGGTTCTGCAGAACCAACTTTCGGTCTGACACTGCTGGCCTGAAACTGCTGTTTCATATATATTTATGCTAACCACTTTCGGTCTGAAACTGCTGGCTTTGGTTCTACAGAACCAACTTTCAGTCTGAAACTGCTGGTCTGAAACTGCTGGCTTTGGTTCTGCAGAACCAACTTTCAGTCTGAAACTGCTGGCCTGAAACTGCTGGCTTTGGTTCTGCAGAACCAACTTTCGGTCTGAACTGCTGGCTTTGGTTCTGCAGAACCAACTTTCGGTCTGAAACTGCTGGCCTGAAACGGCTGGCTTTGGTTCTGCAGAACCAACTTTCGGTCTGAAACTGCTGGTCTGAAACTGCTGGCTTTGGTTCTGCAGAACCAACTTTCGGTCTGACACTGCTGGCCTGAAACTGCTGGCTTTGGTTCTGCAGAACCAACTTTCAGTCTGACACTGCTGGCCTGAAACTGCTGTTTCATATATATATTTATGCTCACCAACTTTCGGCCTGAAACTGCTGGCTTTGGTTCTGCAGAACCAACTTTCGGTCTGAAACTGCTGACTTTGGTTCTGCAGAACCAACTTTCGGTCTGAAACTGCTGGCCTGAAACTGTTGGCCTGAAACTGCTGGCTTTGGTTCTGCAGAACCAACTCTCGGTCTGAAACTGCTGGCCTGAAACTGCTGGCTTTGGTTCTGCAGAACCAACTTTCGGTCTGAACTGCTGGCCTGAAACTGCTGGCTTTGGTTCTGCAGAACCAACTTTCAATCTGACACTGCTGGCCTGAAACTGCTGTTTCATATATATTTATGCTAACCAACTTTCGGTCTGAAACTGCTGGCTTTGGTTCTGCAGAACCAACTTTCGGTCTGAAACTGCTGGCCTGAAACTGCTGGCTTTGGTTCTGCAGAACCAACTTTCGGTCTGAAACTGCTGGCCTGAAACTGCTGGCTTTGGTTCTGCAGAACCAACTTTCGGTCTGAAACTGCTGGTCTGAAACTGCTGTTTCATATATATTTATGCTAACCAACTTTCGGTCTGAAACTGCTGGCTTTGGTTCTGCAGAATCAACTTTCGGTCTGAAACTGCTGGCTTTGGTTCTGCAGAACCAACTTTCGGTCTGACACTGCTGGCCTGAAACTGCTGTTTCATATATATTTATGCTAACCACTTTCGGTCTGAAACTGCTGGCTTTGGTTCTACAGAACCAACTTTCAGTCTGAAACTGCTGGCTTTGGTTCTGCAGAACCAACTTTCGGTATGAAACTGCTGGCCTGAAACTGCTGGCTTTGGTTCTGCAGAACCAACTTTTGGTCTGAAATTGCTGGTCTGAAACTGCTGTTTCATATATATTTATGCTAACCAACTTTTGGTCTGAAACTGCTGGCTTTGGTTCTGCAGAACCAACTTTCGGTCTGAAACTGCTGGTCTGAAACTGCTGGCTTTGGTTCTGCAGAACCAACTTTCGGTCTGAAACTGCTGGCCTGAAACTGCTGGCTTTGGTTCTGCAGAACCAACTTTTGGTCTGAAATTGCTGGTCTGAAACTGCTGTTTCATATATATTTATGCTAACCAACTTTCGGTCTGAAACTGCTGGCTTTGGTTCTGCAGAACCAACTTTCGGTCTGAAACTGCTGGTCTGAAACTGCTGGCTTTGGTTCTGCAGAACCAACTTTCGGTCTGAAACTGCTGGCCTGAAACTGCTGGCTTTGGTTCTGCAGAACCAACTTTCGGTCTGAAACTGCTGGTCTGAAACTGCTGGCTTTGGTTCTGCAGAACCAACTTTCGGTCTGACACTGCTGGCCTGAAACTGCTGTTTCATATATATTTATGCTGGTGAAACTGCTGACTTTGGTTCTGCAGAACCAACTTTCGGTCTGACACTGCTGGTCTGAAACTGCTGGCTTTGGTTCTGCAGAACCAACTTTCGGTCTGACACTGCTGGTCTGAAACTGCTGGCTTTGGTTCTGCAGAACCAACTTTCGGTCTGAAACTGCTGGTCTGAAACTGATGGCTTTGGTTCTGCAGAACCAACTTTCAGTCTGACACTGCTGGCCTGAAACTGCTGGTTGATATATATATTTATGCAGAACCAACTTTCAGTCTGACACTGCTGGCCTGAAACTGCTGGTTGATATATATATTTATGCAGAACCAACTTTCGGTCTGAAACTGCTGGTCTGAAACTGCCAGCAGCAGTTTCAGGCCAGCAGTGTCAGACCGAAAGTTGGTGAGCATAAATATATATATGAAACAGCAGTTTCAGGCCAGCAGTGTCAGACTGAAAGTTGGTTCTGCATAAATGTATATATATGAAACAGCAGTTTCAGGCCAGCAGTGTCAGACCGAAAGTTGGTTCTGCATAAATATATATATGTGAAACAGCAGTTTCAGGCCAGCAGTGTTAGACCGAAAGTTGGTTCTGCAAAACCAAAGCCAGCAGTTTCAGGCCAGCAGTGTCAGACCGAAAGTTGGTTCTGCAGAACCAAAGCCAGCAGTTTCAGGCCAGCAGAACCAACGTTCGGTCTAACACTGCTGGCCTGAAACTGCTGTTTCATATATATATTTATGCAGAACCAACTTTCGGTCTGAAACTTCTGGCCTGAAACTGCTGACTTTGGTTCTGCAGAACCAACTTTCGGTCTGAAACTGCTGGTCTGAAACTGCTGGCTTTGGTTCTGCAGAACCAACTTTCAGTCTGACACTGCTGGCCTGAAACTGCTGGTTGATATATATATTTATGCAGAACCAACTTTCAGTCTGACACTGCTGGCCTGAAACTGCTGTTTCATATATATATTTATGCTCACCAACTTTCGGTCTGACACTGCTGGCCTGAAACTGCTGCTGGCAGTTTCAGACCAGCAGTTTCAGACCGAAAGTTGGTTCTGCATAAATATATATATGAAACAGCAGTTTCATATATATGCAGCTCACCAACTTTCGGTCTGACAATGCTGGCCTGAAACTGCTGCTGGCAGTTTCATATATATGCAGCTCACCAACTTTCGGTCTGACACTGTTTCAGGCCGAAAGTTGGTTCTGCATAAATATATATATGAAACAGCAGTTTCAGGCCAGCAGTGTTAGACCGAAAGTTGGTTCTGCAAAACCAAAGCCAGCAGTTTCAGGCCAGCAGTGTCAGACCGAAAGTTGGTTCTGCAGAACCAAAGCCAGCAGTTTCATGTCAGCAGAACCAACTTTCGGTCTAACACTGCTGGCCTGAAACTGCTGTTTCATATATATATTTATGCTAACCAACTTTCGGTCTGAAACTGCTGTTTCATATATATATTTATGCTAACCAACTTTCGGTCTGAAACTGCTGGTCTGAAATTGCTGGCTTTGGTTCTGCAGAACCAACTTTCAGTCTGACACTGCTGGCCTGAATCTGCTGTTTCATATATATATTTATGCTAACCAACTTTCGGTCTGAAACTGACACTGCAGAACCAACTTTCTGTCTGAAACTGCTGGTCCAAGCTAACCAAGCTATATTATATTATGGTATATTATGCTAACTAAGCATATATTAGCATATATTATGCTAACCAACTTTCGGTCTGAAACTGCTGGCTTTGGTTCTGCAGAACCAACTTTCGGTCTGACACTGCTGTTTCATATATGCTAACCAACTTTCGGTCTGAAACTGCTGGCTTTGGTTCTGCAGAACCAACTTTCAGCCTGAAACTGCTGGCTTGAATCATAACCAGGTGGTCTGCTATGAATGTATTTATATGCTGTTGCATGGTATACATCTACTAGTATTGCAGTACCCTGCTGTTAAAAAACAGTACGGTTCCTGGCTTTCTGCAGAACTAACTTTCAGTCTTAAAAGGCTGGCTTGAATAATGACCAATAATGACTACATTCTGTTATGAATGTATTTATATACTGTTTAATAGTGTTGCATGGTATGTAGCTAGTATTACTTGCATAACTAGTATTGCAGCACCCTGCTGTTAAAAACAGTACTGTTCCTCATTTTATTAGTACAGAAGCAACTTCTGGTCTGAAACTGCTGTCTTCAATTTTTTTAACTTGGAAATTTTTGGTATAATGGAATTTCAATAGATGGATAAAAATTATGAGAGAATATTAAAAATCTTCATTTGTGTTCGAAATATGAATAGAAGTCTTATGGGTTTGGAACAACAATGGTAAGTTAATAATGAAAGAATGTTATAATTTTTAGGTGAACTATCACTTTAAGTACCAAGCACCAAAATAATTGAACAGATAAATGTTTAGTATCCTTTTTAATTCAGTGTAAAAATTTCTTTTTTTTTTCAAATTCAACAGATACATTTTCACAGCCATGCGGAAACAGTTCGAAATGCTTGTAAACAAATTAACATAAAATTTGACCAACAAAAGCTTTCCCCCCACAATTAAACTATATACATAAGCTATCAAACCCTATATCACAGCACACATCATCATCATTAGAAATAAAGCAAAGACCAAATACAGACTCTATCAAAAAAAGTTACAAACCCACCACCCTCATCCCTATGTACTATGAGGGTCAACGTTAGTTCTTTTTTTTTTTTTTTTTCGTTATAACAAAGGATTTCGGCTACTTGTATCCAAAATACAGATCTGAAGTTATAATTGCCAGCACTCCAAATTATAATTACAGACTTAATTCTCCTTTAATAGACCTAATGAATGAGTTATCAAATATATATATATATAGCACCATGATGTGATTACTGAGGACAGAGGGAACGTCACAAAAACCCGTGTTAGTATCGAGACCAGAACAACACTGGCCCTTATAAGATTCTCACATTGCTGCATGCACTGATAATCACTCTACTGGACAACATATTTTTCTTTATATATTGTATTCTGCTTCTCTATTTTTGACTCAATAGCTTTACGTATGTGGAAAAACACAACACAGAGGATAAGGCATCAATTCTGCTGACGAGAGAGTGTTTACTTAAAGGTGAAGTTGTGCGTTTGGATTTAAATTCATTTGAGGGTAGCAGCGAAATTTGCCTCAACAGTCATATTTTAATTGCAAAAACAATTGAAATTGTGGTGTTATAATAATTATTAAAAAAAGAAAATGTAATTTAGTTGACATGTGTGATCATTACCAGTGTGTACCTAAATCCTGATGCTGTGGATGGGGTTTATGAGGGGGGAAAAAATGACATTGGACATAAATGTAACATTCATTATAAAAAAATAAAGAGAAAAAAATATAATCATTGAAATATGTATGAACATGACAACATTGATGTGGTTTGCTGCAGCTAATATAAAATGTGGCCAAAGTCCCAGTTTGACGTTTATGACAGTGCCTTACATTTGTAAAACTAAACATGCATTCAACACAACAGCTACTGAAGAAACCCCCAAAAAATTACAACAAAAAATAAAAAATAAATCAATCCATAATGATTCAGTACAAACACCTGCTAAAACCCATGAAGGAAGAAAAAGTAAATTACAAAAGAGAGAAAAGCAACAGCTGTTAAAAAAAAATACATTGGATCTTTATACAGTGAACCATAATTTAACATGGATCTAACTACAACGTGTGGGTGACCATTTACAAAATTTAGTCAGCGTTAGACGAATGCAAGCAAAGATGAACCAGAGAAAAACAATGACATGGTCACATTTTTCAGGAGCTTCAAATAATGGAAAAAAACAAAAAAAAAACGGCGGTTTCGTAAGTCGAATCGGATGGTCTTAGAAGCGTTTAGCCACAAACCTTGAAATAAAGCAGAAGTCAATGAGATACATTTCCTGAGAGTTCACCAACAACCTTACTGGTATTGAATAGAGCTTATAGTTATACTAAGATAAACCACTATGCGAATGTATTTTATAGGATGTTATAAAGGTTATTTACACTCAGAATGATCTACAACAGGGAGAGCTCAAGTCTAGCTCTTAGAAAATTGTCACAGTTTTGCAATATATTGTAAGAACATTTTGTTTTAAGTCTATAGAATGTATCTAGCCTATATATTTATGAGCTGTAATTTTTGTATTCAGAGTAAGACATCATAAAACAACACAGACATTATTGCACAACATTCTTTTCCATTTCAAGAACTCTGTCAATAACATGCTATGATACAAATATAAATGATGTGTAGACTTTTAAAGTGAAATAAGCCATGTGTCCAAGTGTGGTTATTTGCCTTTTGCATAAAATATAATGAATATACCCTTTCAAATGGAGCATGAAAACTACCCTATTGCAACCTTAGCAAGGCTGAAGAACCACATGAATCCTCATCCTGTGTATTTCAAAATGTACACTTTCTGTTAGAGGTAGTAAATGTGTTTTTATTCTGGAATGAATGCTGTGAGTTAAGGAAAATGCATGGCATGTGATGCGCTTCCTTGCTGATGTACGAGCAGAGAGGCTGGTAAACAAACGAGCTGGTGCTGTATTGTTCAGTGACTCGCAAAAGTCTTCCAGAAGAATCCTCTGTTGTGCCGTCAACATCAAAGATGACATTAAGGTAGTGTTCAGGTAGCAGTGATTGCTTATGTTTTATTCTACGGCTCACAAAATACTTCGACCGCCAGTATATAAAAATGGCTCTTGAAAACGAAATCAAAAACATAACCATAAACATTGGCGTCAAATGTAGAATAATAACTTTTTTTTTTTGCATATCATAATCTTCACTTTGACTTGAGCACATCCCACCTCTATAATTAAGTTTTCTAAAATCACATAATACAATAAAGCTGCAGGTTTTTACTATCGTTTTACAGGCCAATACACCTCTTTTTATCCCTGTAGTGCAAATTGTGAGTGTTTTCCATTAGTCTACTCTTCATACCAGTAAGGTTTGATTTCAATACCATCATCCCTCAATCCACTACTATATGTATACGTTTAAATATTTATATATGTGTGTTTAATATGAATGTCATACATATATGAATATACTGTCTCAATATAGATTTTTACTACTCTTACCAAATGCACACCCACCCAAAACAAATGAAACAGCGCAAGAAACACACAAGGTACTGAAATCTTACCCTCCCAAAAAAACTTTTTTTTTTTTCACCAAAAGGGGAGAATAAGACAGAAAAAAAAGAGAAGAAAACTTCAAGTACAATGAACACTGAGGAGAAAAAGTCCATTGGGCAAACTGTTTAAACAAAACATCAGGACAAACAACAGTAACCCCATTTCAAACAAAATCCACCATTTATACACAATCTTCTCTCTAGGATCAATGACTGAGAAGTCCTTTCTTCAAGCTTTTCAAACCTGAAAAGGAACAAAAAAACTAAAAGAGAGAGACCTGGTGTGAGGGAAAGTCACTGTGTCTTCTTCCAGGCCTCGTGTGCATCGCTCAGAGTGGGATTTTTCCAGTGCTTTTGGCAGTGAGGTGAGCCTCTGTGATGGCTGATGCTGCTCAGGGCTCCTGTCTGATGTAGTAACTGCCTGAGCCGTTGCTCTCCTGGTCTGAGATGCCCTGCGAGAAGGTGAACTCGTCGATCTCGGGAGTCTCTTCTTTTAGCGAGGCCTCTGGAAAACAAAAACGAGACACAAGAATAACAGTTCATAAAATGTAACACTAGTGGGAGAAAGCAACTCAATGCAACAGCAAAGATGGAAAATTTGGCTGTGAAGGACACCTGAGGACTAGTACTTTACACTCAGATATAATCAAGGGGGTGGAAAGGAGAAGTAACACTACACTCCTCAACTGCAATAACCAAAATAACCAAACCTTTTCAATTTTAGTTGCCAGAATCGGAAGCATGTTGCAGCATTCACATAAAGAAATCAACCAGGCAGCGATACACAAGGTTTAGGTATTTTAGTAGGCTAATAAAAACTTACCTGCAATGTTTAAAGGGATAGATCACTCAAAAATTAAACTTACTCTCATGTCATCCCGTACGAGTCTCTTTTATCCATGGAACACAAAAGGAGATTTGTTTTTTCCTTCTACTGACTTAAGCAGACTAAATTCTACTATTCATTAAAATCCTCCCCTACAGCTCTTAAAATTATTATACACCATTCGAGGACATTTGGCATAATTCATTTTTAATTAACTAAGATTTTGGTCTGTTCCTCACAAATGGCTTTAAAAGACTTAGAAAATGTAAAATATAGAAAATAGTTAAAGCCGGAGCCAACTATAATTAAAGAATGGATAGAATATATATATATATATATATAAAATATGAGGTGATGGAAAGACTTTCTTTTTCATTAAAGACATAGATAAAATAATTCTTATTTTAAATTGAAATAAAGTGGGCCGTATACATCAAACTCGTATGATCAGACTAATATTGAACCGTAAATGGGCTGAAACATAGTCCCTTTAAGAGAATTGGCTCCCCATGTTATTATTGATTTCTGTATAAAAAATAAAATAAAATAAAAAAAAAAGGAGGAAAAATTAAGGCATTTTGTTTCCAGGATTGATGGCATACATATCTGGTGACAATTCTGTAACCATATTAATATTAATGTTCTTAGTTGTTCATTGTTGTATGTGCTTTTCTAGTTATAATGAATAAATAAAAAAGACTGAACTACTCTTATGATCAAAAAAATTGGAAAACATCCAAGTCCAGGCACTCAGTAGGTTACAAAAAAGTAAAAAAAAGCCTTTATTAGTTAGTAGAGGGCTAAAACATTGAAGATAAGGTTTTTATCTTCAATGTTTTAGCCCTCTACTAACTAATAAAGGCTTTTTTTACTTTTTTGTAACCTTCTGAGTCCCTGGACTTGGATGTTTTCCAATTTTTTTGTACATTTAACCCTTCCAAGAGCACCAGAGGATACAAGGGATACCAGCAGCGCTCCAGTTCCCCTTTGATCACTTTAATTTAATGGAGCTTTTTTTAAATGGTCAGTTGGAAGCTTGACAGACAGGGTGTATTCCAGAAAGTAAGGTTACCTTACCCTCAAACATACCCTGAACTCTTGGTTGATTAAACCAAACCTTGCTTACTCGAGGTATGCTGGTTTCAAAAACGCATCCGGGAGTAAATTCATCCAACTCAGAGTATGTTCATGGTTAACACACCAGACATTTCTCAACAGAGCAGAGTCACCATGGAAACGGACGCTAAGAAAAAGCGAGCCATACTACTTTTCTTCTTCTTTTGTTAAATGCTGATTTATATACATAGTGCATATCGCCACCTAATTATTGTGGTTCGGCTGTGCAATCATTTTTCAATCTTTTCGCTTAATAATCTTTAAATCACTGTGAATAAGAACTATATAATTTGTTTGATGTTAATTATATAATAAAAAGAAAGACTGATTAAACTAAATACAGTCTGCGCTTGCAAAGATAACATGGCTGTCTAAATTTATTTTGTTGTGTCATTTTGCTTCCACATTGCTTGAAAGGTAAGATACATCATATATCATATAATTTATGTATTTTATTATATTTTATATATATTTTTTATTAAATACATTATAGCACAGAAAATATCCTGTTGCAAAAATTAAAAAAAAGTCTGAATGCAGATCAACGATGTGTGAGATGTGAGATATAGCTATATATTATAATAAAATTAACATTACTTTGTTTTAATAGCGCATATATGTATATATATATATATATATATATATATATATATATATATATATATATATATATATATACACACACACACACATATATATATATAATATTATGCCCAATCTGTCACGCCCACTGGAGCCTCATCAATAGAGCACGCATGCATTGAACACCTCTGAAGTAAACTAACCCTGGAACAGCAGAGAGTAGGTTGCTATGGCTACCTACTTACCCTGAAAATTACCTCCATTTTTTGGAACCGAAAGTTGAGGTTATCCGCTTGCTTACCCTTAAACATACCCGGGTATGTCACATAACCTGCTTTCTGGAATACACCCCGAGTCCCATTTTATTGTGTTAAATGGAAAAAAGTAGGTAAGATATTCTAAAAAAATTTAATAAAATAATAAAATAAAAAAAACTCCTTTTGCATTCCATATAAATTCATACATGAGGGTGAGTCAAAAACAAAATAAATTTTTTTAGTGAGCTATTTCTTTAAAATCCAAAAGCTATTAATTCACACCATCCTTAGGTACATAAAACAATGAGTCAGGTGTGGGATGAAACTGACCACGCACACACTTCTTCTGAGTCAAACGTAAAACTACCCTTTTTTTTATCATGCAACTGTTGTTAATGGTGTATGCGGCACATAATACGCACACACCTGATGACGTGCAACTCTTCATGAAGGCCAACCTGAAAAGTTCTACAGGAATGAGCTCAGTGGCGCCCTCTCCCTGAGTGATGGAGAATTGAGTTACCTGAGTTGATAGAGCGATCATGCTCTACACCTGAGGTGGGAGGTCGCCTGGACCCAGAGAAGTGGGACAGGTAATGGGGCGGAGTCTGCTCTTCATCACCCGAGAAGCTCCTCCTCCTCAGAGGCCCACCCAAACCGATCGGCCTCCTCCCAACTGGAATCTTCCTCTCTAAACACCAAGCCAGACTGTGGTTACCGAAGTTACTGGGTTAGTGTTACCCAGGCTACCGAGCTCAACTCCACAACACTGCAGGCCATCCTCCAGCTGAGCCCAAATTTCAACTCAGATCTGATTCTGAAACTTAATTTGATTTCTACAAGACAGAAGGGTGATTGTGAAACTGAAGCCCTGAGAAAAGGCAATGTGGAACCCAACATCATGACTGCAAACCTGACCTCTCCTAAACATTTGCTCATTCTCTCACCCCGAGGGAGTGTGCCACTGATAGCTAGTTGTCTGTAATTATCCATGACCCCACTGAATCATGACAACTGCCACTGACTATTAAGCAGAACCAGACCAGACCCAAGCCAGAGAAAAACCAGTGGAAACATCTCCTGGACCAAATTTTGCACCCAAAATCAGTGTTCGGTGAGAGGAGAGACAGAGAGAGAGAGAAGATGGACTCACTTTTCTTTTGTCCTTTATACTGTGCTGTCTTTTTTTTCTGTTTTGAGACATTTGGAGGTGCTTCTCTTGTGGCTGAGGACGAAAGGGACAAGCTGTTATTCTATGCAGCCAATCATTAAAACTTCATACAAATACATTATACATAGACGAAAAATGATCAAGCAGCAGATTTTTATTTGCTCTGAATTAAAAAATAAATGCAGACACAGCATAAATCTACAAAAAGTGCTCATTCAGAAAGTGTCATATGATTTTATATTTAGCATTTATAAAAATGTACCAGATATGATTATATTGTGATAAATATTTAATATTATATAATAAATTGTTGTTATAATTAAGCTTATTCTTATTTATTACTTGCATAGTACACAAGTCATGTGACTAATGTTATCCTGTATCTGTTAAATAGACAGAAGAAACGTTTGGAAACGCAGTAATTAGTTACTAGTAATCGCATAACAGTAATTATTATATACAACTCTTAAACATAATGGCCATGTCAAAGTTCACATCAGGTGAAGGTGAAAGTTCCTGAATAGACAATGTAGACAATGGCACTATACAGAGGTCAGTCAATCATACATGGGTAATTTGCATCAACAATAAAGTATAAATCTAGGGGTCAGAGAAGGAGTAGAAAATGGCTGTGTAAAACTAAATGAAAAAAAAAAAAAAAAAAGATTAAGAAAAATTCAAAAAGCAATTTTAAAAAAAGTGTAGAAGGAACGGTTCTATATAATAAAAAATAAAAAACACTATTAATATGAGAATAGAGTGTTGCTAAGAAACCATTTGAACTTTCAACAATCAGAATCTTCTGTAGTGTTCACTCACTCTGTGCGGCGGGCGGCTGCAGCTGATAGCCAGTCAGTTGGCACCAGCCTACAGGGTAGAGATCTGGAGACTCACAGTCCACCCACTGATCGTACTCATCCTCCCAGCCGTCAAAATGAATGCGCAGGAGTCTGTGTACGATCCTGGTCACTGTGGCAACACACACCAGACGTGGCTCCATCAGGTCCACTGCCTCCAGCTTCATCCCTGTACGGAAGCCGTGATTTGGTACATCCTGAGGGAAAGAGAGAGCAGACGATTCAATGGCATGCACCACAATGCATAATTCAAGACAAAACACAATGCATAATTTGAAAAACAAAATGTTTATCTCACAGTCTATGCATGAAAACTTACTTTGTTAAAGAGCTTCACAGGGGCTGCAATTGAACTTGTTTCTCTGAGGTAGTCAAACCATTTAAACGGGAGTTTGGTGTACCCTGTGGAGCAGTTTCAGATTCATTCAGTGATGATGTCACATAAGATCACGCTGCAGAAAGAGAGAGGAAACGCACCTCTTGGGGGTGTGAGCTCAATGTTGTTGATTTCACAGAAGCCGACTGGGAAGATGGAGGGAGAGGTTGAGTGGTAGCAGAACCAGTCTGACCCATCAGCAGCCTCTGAACCATCAATCCCGATCATTAGGTACCCGTCTGCCAACACCTGAGAGAAGGTTACATGATCAGTTAAAAATACCTGCATTTCATAATTTCCATTCTACATATTTTTATATCTACCAATGACACCAACTCTGAATTACAAATTAATAATGACTATTTCAAACATTTTTAAAGTACTTGGACAAAAAAAAAGTACAACTCAACATCTAAGTCAATCAGACAAAATGACAAAACTTTACCTTTCTTACAGTAGCAACACATATAGCAGAGAGATTTAGGGGGTCTATTGCCTCCAACTTCATTCCATCTTTAAACCACTCCCCGCTCTGATCCACATCCCTAACCTGTGGGTTTAAAAGATGACACGCATGAGCAGGTAGAAGCAGACGCCTGCCAACACACAGTGGAATAAAAATGTACCTTAAGAAACAACTGCGGGGGAGCATCCATCTGACCCTCCATTTTCTTCATCACCTCTGCAGAAGGCAACATTAGAGACATTTAGATCCATAAGCCACAACAAGGTTTGCTGAATCAACTTTGACAAGTTCTAAAACCATTCGGACTCCCACACTGACCAGATCTTTTGAAACGATGTCCAATGCTTCGTGACCAGCCAATGGAGTGGATGAGTGGGCTGAACATGTGACACCAGAAGTCGTCAGTGCCGTCCTGGCTCTCTTCATACACCAGACGCAGACGCCCGCCAATCACCTGTTCCACCAAGGCCACGCGAGTCCGACACAGGTGGGTCTTATCCACAACTTCCACACGCATCAGTTTCTTAAAAGCGTACTGCATGTTCTCGTGAACCTTCAAGTTAAACATTTAAACAAACAGTTTAAATGAGACTTGTGCACTACCATTCAAAAGTTGGGGTTCGTAAGATTTAAAAAAAAATGTTTTTGAAAGAAGTCTCTTATGCTCACCAAGGCTGCATTATTTTGATAAAAAATACAGTAAAAACAGTACTTTAGCGAAATACGGTTACAATTTAAAATAACTGCTTTATTTTTAATACATTTTAAAATGTAAATTTAAATTATGATGGCAAAGCTGAATTTCCAGCATCATTACTCCAGTCGTGATCCTTCAGAAATCATTCTAATATGCAGATTTGCTGCTCAAGAAACATTTCTTATTATCATCGTCAATGTTAAAAACAGTTGTGCTGCCTAATATTTTTGCAGAAACCGTGATACAATTTTACTTTCAAAAGAACAGAATTTATTTGAAACAGAAATCTTTTGTAACACTATAAATGTCTTTGTCGCTTTTTGATCAATTTAATGCGTCCTTTTTTTTCAAATCAAGAAATTGTAGATTCATTATACCTGCATGTGTCCAAATAAAATTAATTATGAGTGCTACTTGCAAAAAGGCGAACAATAGAAGAAGAAAAAACTTTTCACAAAGATGACACAAAGTAGATATGCTCTACATTTGACTTATCTCAATGTCAAAAGAGGTCTGCTTCTTTTTACAGTAAGACAGTCTGACACCTTTACCCCATGTTAATCCATTTTGTGAGGAACTATTTCCTGGTGTATCATAGCAGGAAGATCTTGCTCTACAGGTTTTTTCCAGAGTCTCTCTACTGAAGTACTGCTTTATGGTCACTGCTGGGATACAGCATCTTACCTTTGTGGCAAAATCCGGCGGAAGAGTTTTGGCTCCAGTGAGTCGTTTCACAAGAAACGGTTTCCAGTTAGAATACTTATGCTGGATGGCTATGAAGTTGAAAATATATTTAAAATTTATAATTACTCCTATTCAGCAATGGCAAGTTTACACTACTTTAGCAGCAAAAAAACCTGCTAATTACAGTTTTGAATAGCTTAATGTTTTACATACATTTAGGAGGCACCAGTGGCTTTCCACTAGAGGCACACCATCCAACAGGGTGGACTTCTGGGATACACAGATTACACCAGAAGTCTCTGCTTGAGTCATTATCAAAACCCTCATAGCGCAGAAGAGCTTTAAAACCTGAGAAGTTTAGAAAATAAATAAGTTAATTTCAATGCATCAAACATTCTTAAAAGCAAAAAGAACTTGACAGTTGTTAAACTACAACATTACCTGCCAGTTTGACAATCCCTGCTACCCAGTAAACTTTTGTGGAGAGGTTTGTGTCAGAATTGAGGACTTCCACCCTCACCCCATCAGCTATATCACCCCAGCACGTGCCCATGGGCACCTGGAGAGTTATCAAGTCACACGCAGAGTATTCATAAAACATACATACAAGCCAAAAGATTATAAGAAAAACAATTATGATAATAATTCTCAGCCTGTACTCACATGTTTGAAACAGCTGACTGGTGCCCCAACTAGATTATTGCTACAAATGTACCGGCCCCAGTCAAAGCCTTCAACAGGAACCACTTCATGAGAAAAAAACA